>NC_079193.1:245202745-245215245 GCF_029499605.1 Hyla sarda
GTTTTAATCGGAGTACCCCTTTAACAGATCTAATAAGAATGGGATGTTTGGGCGCCACAACATTGAAGAGCCACAAAACAAATCTCCACATCTGAGCTTTCAGGACACATTTGAATGTAACACTGTCTAGCACGTATATAACATAGGTGAGGAAAAAACAAACAGGATTACTCAGCATTGGAAGAAAGGAAGCAGAGTTGCTGATGCTCCTATAATGATTCATACTGGTTACAGCCTGAATCCTCTATTATTTATCATGGCTCACCCTTGCCTCACTAAAATACTGTATGCTGGCCAAATCTTATAGGATAAGTGAATTCTGCTGCAGAGAGAGAAAAACCCTAAAGGAAATGAAACTTTTGAGCTTCTTGTTATTTGTCTATTGCACAATGTATTTGTCTCCGGCATCCTCAATATGCCCACGTCTTTGAAGAGTAAACTGCAACTATGGCAAAATAAAAAAAGAGCTGTGATGCTTACCATCCCTTTCTTCCAGGACAAAGGGTTCGCTGTCCCATCCATCCTCCAGGGCTGCTGGCTGGACATCCAGATGGCCATACACACATACTGTCTTCTTACCAGGATCCGAACCCAGTTTGCCCAAAATAATGGGAGGGAGAGGGATTTCGGAGCCATCTGGAAGCTGAGGCACAAATTAAATGAAGACATTTATGACATTTTTATGCAGTAAGAATATATACTTTTTTTTAGTTTAAGCCATATCTATAGCATCCTAACTTATTCTGGATGATGTTCTATTATATTCTACGTCTTACTATTAGATTGCTTTAGCTGTGAACACAAAATTATTAAGAACCCTAAAACAAGACTGCTTTGGGAGAGTTCAGACATCGTTGCACAGAATCTGTACCATGGAGATTTTAGCTACAGTAAATTAAACTATATGTGTACAGGGTTTTAGCATTGGCCATAGTCATGTCACATCAACTTGGTAAAGCTTACCAAGACGCGCATTAGCTATGGGGAGCACAACCAATTGGCCAACAGTCACTTTCCCTAACTTGTATAAATGTGTTGGTCAGTCCAGCAGAACTGCCGTGGTACCTCTATAGAAGAGAACCTGAGCTAGAGACCTCAGGAAACTCTTTTGAAGTATAATTTAACACCTTGTCTACTGGGCTGAGCTAATGGACATCAAAACCTTGGTACAGCTACCTAAAAACTTAGGGATTCACCAATCATCATCTCATGTCTATGGCAAAAAGAAGTAAAGGCTAGGAAGACCGATGTAGCCTTAGCATAAGTTACACTATAAACAGATGCCTCAGTTGCTACAGAGTTTTCTTTTTAATGGAGATGGAGATTTAGGTCTATTGCTGACTTATTAAATTGTCACAGAAACTGTTCTCTGGCATTGTGAGACAAGGCAGGTAGTATAGTTGCTGAGGCATCAGTCCAAAGCCTTAAATGGTCACTATCATTAAAACCAATTTTTGCTATTGTACTCATTATGGTAAATAAAAAAATCTTTCTAACGTACTTTGCTTAAAAAAAAATAAAAAAAATAAAAAAAAAAAGTTTTCTATGTTTTATAGGCATCTTCCCATTTCCCACTATCTCTTGCACAGACTTTGACTACTGCTGGCCTGGCAGAAGTCCAAAATCAGGAAATGCTGAGGGGTGTGTGGAGCCTTGGCCAATCATAGCTCATCTCACATACTGAACTGCTCTGGGCTGTGTGTAGCTTAGTGAGAGAGGAAGTTCTCCCCTGTATGGCTTCAGATGATGCCACGCCCCTTCCCAGTCTGTGGATCAAACTGACTGAGCAGAAAATACAGAGCAATATCAAGGAAGAAAACTAACAAATAATAAAGATAAAGGCAGGGGGGGGGGGGGGGATTATCATGATGGGGCAGTGAACTGGGAGGATTATAACATTTAATAAGATCATGAGAGGTACTCTTTAAATGGGCACTGTCATGAAAAATAATTTTTGATATGTTGTAGTACTCAAGTACTACAACATATCTCTAATATACTTTTATTAAAAAAAATGCTTTTAAAACGTTTTAAAAGCAATTTGAAATTCGGCCACTAGGGGGCGCCCTCCTAGTGGCCGAATGCAGTGCAGAGTGACGTCACAGCAAAATTCCGACTGATTCCGGCAGGGCATCAGTCGAAATTTTGCGCAGGCGCAGTAACAGCCAGGGCTCCGCATCGGCTGACGGCCCTGCTGCAAGGTGCGGGCGGCGCGGGGGGGGGGGTTGGCTGCTACAGCAAGGTGCGTGGAGTGCTGCTCTAAGGTACGGGGGGGATGGGGGGCGCTGCTGCAAGGTGCGGGGGGATGGGGGGCGCTGCTGCAAGGTACGAGCGGGATGGGGGGCGCTGCTGCAAGCTACGGGGGAGGATGGGGGGCGCTGCTGCAAGTTACGGGGGGGGGTGTTTGGGTTTACTTACCGAGCGGCAGGAAGAGTCTCTCCCGCATCCGTCCCTCCCGCATCGGCTCCTGGCTCACTCCTTCCCCCATGAAACTCCTGTCCTGGGTGCCTCCAGTTGTTTTACCACTACAACTCCCAGCATGCCCTGACAGCCAATAGATGTCAGGGCATGCTGGGAGTTGTAGTGGTGAAACAGCTGGAGGCACCCTGTTGGGAGAACTAAGGGCGGAAGTCCCCCCCAGCAGGCATCAGTGATGTGGTGCCTGCTGGGGAAGTCTGCCTGGTAGTGAGCACACTACCAGGCAGACTAAATGCCATTTTAAAAATAGTAAAAAAAATTAATAAAGGCAGGGAGGGTGTTAGGGATAGAAGGGCAATAGGCAGGGAAAGAAAAAAAAAAAATCATGATGGTGGGAGCTACCCTTTAAGAGCCCTATGCACATGACCCTTGCATGGTTACCTCCGTAGCAGTACTGCCCCCATCTCTCCACACTTGACAGAAAACTCAGATAAGGTAACTATAGTGATCAGGTAAAGCTTGACCTCCTTCTCACAAAGTGTCCTTCAGCAGTTGGATTTTATTACAGGGGAATATTATACACACTGCTGTACGCTGGTAGTGCCATCTGAGAGCAGAGATAGTCAGCCATACTTTTAAAGGGACACAGAGAGCTCAGACTATTTTAGGGAAGAGAGCTACAGTCCCGGATTCCCGGACTGACGCGTATATCTGCATAAGATAAGGAGACTTGTAAGATTTTGACTATTTACAGTGGTGTGTATGTATTTCATTATTTATAACCAAACCTGCTGTGTTTTCAAGCATTATATTTTGCAATTTGGGTAGATCCCCTGGCACTGAGGGGACTGTATAAAAGTGAAACAGCAGGAGGCAAATGTTCTGTGCATTTAGATATTTACTTCCTTGACAAGCAAAGTATTCACGCATTGCACAACTGGTGGCAAAACCAGTCTATTGTATACAGTGCATTCAACTGCAGGTATATGGCAAAGATCCAAATGGTGACAGTGAAATAGAAAACAGGGCACGCCAACAGATTTCTGAACTGGAGTTTGGAGCTGAACTCTACATCATCATAAATCGATTAGCTATGAATGATCACAAAGGTCTTTGCGGCTACAAGATTGAAGTGAACGTGCTGGATAAGCAGGCGGCAAGAGATAGATAACAAGAGATAGTACTTTTAAAGACTTCTCTACTAACACATTAAAATCAGCACTTCTCTAATAAGGTGTCATTGTACAAGCAAGAGCTACCTGTAAACTGCACATAGATCCTAAACTCCCACTCCTACTCTGCTGAGGGCGGACACAACGGACGACATTTATCATTGTCTTTAGACTGTTTTTTGTGTCTAGAAAAGGCGCAAGCCGGGTTTATTTGCACCTTTTTGTTTACACATTTCTGCTGATTTTGAGTTGTAATCCACTGATTTTGGCAATAAACATGATATAGAAGGGTTTTATGAACTGCACCTTTTTGTGAAAAGGTGCAAAAAAGATGTAAAGCCACTGAAAAGTCTCTAAAACTACACCAGCCCAGACTTAGCTTTTTGGTGTATGTGAAGAGAGAAATTTCAGAAAATGTGACCTGCACAAAATTTATCAAATGCTCTGTGACCATTTAATAAATTTGGTGCTCCTACACATTACCAACACAAAAAAAAAAAAATAAAAAAAAAAAAAATATATAAAATAAAATTATTTTTTTTTCAAAATGCTTCGCTTACACTACAATGATAAATGCTGGCCATAGGGTGAGATTTTTTTTTTTTTTTTAAACCTGTGCAGAGGAAAAGTTGACCAGTTGCCCATAGCAACCAGATTGCTTCATTTTTTTCAGAGGCCTTTTTAACAATCTGATTGGTTGCTATGGGCAACTGGTCAGCTTTTCCTCTGCACAGGTTTTAAAAAATCTCCCCCATAGAAACCAAATGGACAGGGGAGATTTAGCAAAACCTACACAGAGGAAAGATGGTGCAGTTGCCTATTTCAGACAATAAGATTGCTTCATTAGTTTTTAAAAAAGGCCTCTGAAAAATTAAAGAAGAAATCTGATTGGTTGCTATTGGCTTTTTCTCTGCATAGGTTTTGCTAAATCTTTCCCTATGGGTATTAAATGGTTTATCCTTAAAATTATACCTCATCACCCATCCAAACACATGCTTGACCACTTTTCCACTCTCTCTCCATAGGACTGCTAAAGTTCTGCACTAAGCAGCAGTCAAACATGCATGTCGCCCCTGCATTCCATTCATGATTAGTGTGGGTCGCAGTGGGCGGACCTTCACTGATCAGATACCTCAGTTATTCTGGGAATAGATGTAGAAGTTAGAATAGATAGAAGTTATAATCTTTGGATACATTTTTTTTTTTCATGTATCACTCAGTACCTAATCCTGATGTCCAGCACATTTATTTATTTTATTACACTTTTAATTTAGCTCACTAGTCTGAACTCCTCTCAAATGGAGGGGGCGTGGCCTCACTGCAGGTCTCCGCCCCCTCCCTCAGTATGCTGTCTGCTCACATCTCCTCTAGCATTAGCAAAACTACAACCACCAGCATGTCCTCACTGACAGTAGCGGGACACAAGCTGACAGTGGGAGGATTTTTCCTCCAGCTATGAGCCCTGCGCACATAGGTGATTATGCAGGGACACAGCAGGACTAGTATGTGTCCAAGCAGGCAGGGGGGGGGCAGTTGTTTGACTGGCTTTTTCAGTATGAAATACTGAAAAATTTCTAATTAAAGCAATTGCAAAACCTATTGGTTATACACGCTTTACAACATATCAGAAGTTTTTGTATGTGACAGTGCCCATTTAAGCACTTTTCTTGCTGCAAGAGACAGACTCCATAGACTTACAATAGAATATGTCTCCTGCAGCAGGCCAGGGAGAGCAGTGCTAAACCACATGAATCTCCCAGTCTTATTTAAAGGGGTACTCCACTCCTAGACATCTTATCCCCTATCTCGGCCGCGGCACCCCGGACATACGGTGCACAGAGCAAACTTCTGGTGATGCAGGGCGGAGGCCTGTGACTGCACCACCACGCCCCACTCCTGACGTCATGACCACGCCCCTCAATACAAGTCTATGGGAGGGGGTATGACAGCCTTTAAGGGAGTACTCCACTGCCCCAGCATTCGGAACATTTTGTTCCGAACACTGGGTGCAGGCTGCGTCGGTCGTGACATCCCTTCCATTCTAAAGAGTTCATAAAGTCACCTTTTGCTTGCCGATGTCCACCAGATCTGCAGAGCCACCCAAGCGTTCAATCTCCTTTGCAGCCACTTCCATCATTTTCTTGATTTCCCCTCTTTTCTCTGGCCAGGCTGATACACTTTGAATTGCAACCCATTCTTCCAGTCTCTGAAAAAAGATGAAACAATGTCAGTCATGTTAAGTCTATTCACGCACACACAGGACCGGCTGTGGATTTTAAGTTGTAAAATTTGCATTTGTGCACAGTTACCGTATATCCCGGCGTATAAGACGACTTTTTAACCCCCCCGAATTTTCTTCTGAAAAGTCGGGGGTCATCTTATACGCCGGGTATTGGGGTCCGGCATAGGAATACTTATGATTATCTTCCCGGCTCCTGTGTGCGGCTGCAGGTGGGGGCCGGCCAGAGCATGAACAAACTAATAACTGTACAGTATACTTAAAAACCAGGGTGCCTCCAGCTGTTGTGAAACTACAACTCACAGCATGCCCGGACCAGCAAAGGCTGTCAGGGCATGCTGGTAGTTGTAGTTTCACAACAGCTGGAGGCACCCTGGTTTTTAGTATACATTAATTAATTTTTTCCATGCTCTGGCCGGCCCCTGCCTGCAGCCGCACACAGGAGCCGGGAAGATAATCATAAGTATTCCTATGCCGGAAAAATCTTTTCGGAACATAAGGATGTCCGCGGGTCACTAACCATTCCCCGACCGCCACGCCTCCTCCTCCGGTCCTTCTGCGCTTCTCCACCTCTCTATGGTTGTACGCACGTGACTTCAGCGACGTCCCGTGCGTACAACCATAGAGGCGCAGGAGGACGAGCGCTGGCCGGGGCCTGGTGAGTGACTGGCGGCGCGTCATCTACAGTGTTCCGATCACCGCTCCTCCAGTCCATAGCAGTAGATTGTGACCCCAGGCCGGAGGAGCGGTGACCGGAACACTGGGGGCAGTACACAGATATACACAACACACTCTATATGGCTGGAAGTTGTATGTCTGTGTGGGGAGCATGCCTACTATTGTGGGGGGCTGGGGGGGTGGAGCATGCCTACTATTGTGGGGGGGTGGGTGGAGCATGCCTACTATTGTGGGGGGCGGGTGGAGCATGCCTACTATTGTGGGGGGCAGGGGTGGGTGGAGCATGCCTACTATTGTGGGGGGCGGGTGGAGCATGCCTACTATTGTGGGGGGCAGGGGTGGGTGGAGCATGCCTACTATTGTGGGGGGCGGGGGGGGGGGCTGGGGGGTGGAGCTGCCGACCTAATGTGTGGGGAGCTGCCGACCTAATGTGTGGGGAGCTGCCGACCTAATGTGTGTGGGGGGGGGGGGAACTACAAGGTACTGTACATCGCGGTAGGAGGGGTAGTCTTATACGGCAAGTATATCCCAAACTCTATTTTAACTGTAGAAGTTGGGGGTCGTCTTATACGCCCAGTGGTCTTATACGCCGGCATATACGGTACAGTTCTAATATATTTTTGACCGCTTTGTGCAGACACATATATGTAGTATACTTGAAGGCTTTAAGCTAGATTCTCATGGAGTTTTTATGTGTATTCTGCACCTAAATACATGTGTATTACACCTGCAAGTGTTTTTGATTTCATTGTAATATACATATAGTTTACATGGTGTTTCTTCAGCGCGGTTTCAGTGAGTAAAAGGGAAATGTCCATTCTATGGGAGAATCCTGCCTCCAATGCTGCAAATACCAAAGAAACGAGCTTAGAAAATGCTTATGAAAGAAAAACACACATACTTCAAAAAGAATTTGACATTAAAATGCACCTTTCGGTTTCTATTTTACTGTGTGAATACAGCCTCAGGCTGTAGTACATACCAATGAAATAAGCTTAAAGGGAGGGGGGGGGGGGGAAGATAATCATAAGTATTCCTATGCCGGACATCCCTGTGTCCAGAAAAATCTTTTCGGAACATAATGATGTCCGCGGGTCACTAACCATTCCCCGACCGCCACGCATCCTCCTCCGCTTCTCCACCGCTCTATGGTTGTACGCACGGGATGTCAGTGACGTTCCGTGCGTACAACCATAGAGACGCAGGAGGACCGGAGGAGGACGAGCGATGGCCGGGGCCTGGTGAGTGAACGGTGGCGCGTCATCTACAGTGTTCCGATCACCACTCCTCCGGTCCCAGGACTGCTGCTATGGTACATAGGGCATAGCAGTAGATTGTGACCCCGGGCCGGAGGAGCGGTGACCGGAACACTGTGGGGGGCAGTACACAGACATACAGCCTTCAGCCATACACTCTATATGGCTGGAAGTTGTATGTCTGTGGGGGGAGCTGCCTACTATTGTGGGGGGGGGGGGGGGGGGGGGACTGCCTACTATTGTGTGGGGGGGGGAGGAACTGCCTACTATTGTGGGGGGGGGGGGGGGAGAGGAACTGCCTACTATTGTGGGGGGGGGGGGGGAGAGGAACTGCCTACTATTGTGGGGGGAGGGGGGGAGAGGAACTGCCTACTATTGTGGGGGGGGGGGGGGAGAGGAACTGCCTACTATTGTGGGGGGGGGGGGGAGAGGAACTGCCTACTATTGTGGGGGGGGGGGGAGGAACTGCCTACTATTGTGGGGGGGGGGGGGGGAGGAACTGCCTACTATTGTGGGGGGGGGGGGGGAGGAACTGCCTACTATTGTGGGGGGGGGGAGGGGAGGAACTGCCTACTATTGTGGGGGGGGGGGAGGGGAACTGCCTACTATTGTGGGGGGGGGGGAGAGGAACTGCCTACTATTGTGGGGGGGGGGAGGAACTGCCTACTATTGTGGGGGGGGGGAGGAACTGCCTACTATTGTGGGGGGGGGGGGGAGGAACTGCCTACTATTGTGGGGGGGGGGGGGAGGAACTGCCTACTATTGTGTGGGGGGGGAGGGGAGGAACTGCCTACTATTGTGGGGGGGGAGGGGAGGAACTGCCTACTATTGTGGGGGGGGAGGGGAGGAACTGCCTACTATTGTGAGGGGGGGGGAGAGGAACTGCCTACTATTGTGGGGGGGGGGGAGAGGAACTGCCTACTATTGTGGGGGGGGGGGGGGGGAGAGGAACTGCCTACTATTGTGGGGGGGGGGGGGAGGAACTGCCTACTATTGTGGGGGGGGGGGAGGAACTGCCTACTATTGGGGGCGGGGGGAGGAACTGCCTACTATTGGGGGGGGGGGAGGAACTGCCTACTATTGGGGGGGGGGGAGGAACTGCCTACTATTGGGGGGGGGGGGAGGAGGAACTGCCTACTATTGGGGGGGGAGGAGGAATTGCCTACTATTGGGGGGGAGGAGGAACTGCCTACTATTGGGGGGGGGGGGGAGGAACTGCCTACTATTGTGGGGGGGGGGGGGGAGAGGAACTGCCTACTATTGTGGGGGGGGGGGGGGGAGAGGAACTGCCTACTATTGTGGGGGAACTGCTGACCTAATGTGTGGGAGCTGCCTACTATTGGGGGGGAACATGCTGCCTACCTAATGTGTGGGAGCTGCCTACCTAATGTGTGGGAGCTGCCTACTATTTTGGGGGAACATGCTGCCTACCTAATGTGTGGGAGCTGCCTACTATTGTGGGGGAACATGCTGCCTACCTTATGTGGGGGAACTATACTACCTACTTAATATGGGGGGGGGGGGAACTACAAGGTACTGTACATCGCGGTAGGAGGGGTAGTCTTATACGGCAAGTATATCCCAAACTCTATATTTTTACTGTAAACGTTGGGGGTCGTCTTATACGCCGGCATATACGGTACAGTTCTAATGTATTTTTGACCGCTTTGTGCAGACACATATATGTAGTATACTTGAAGGCTTTCAGCTAGATTCTCATGGAGTTTTTTGTGTGTATTCTGCACCTAAATACATGTGTATTACACCTGCAAGTGTTTTTGATTTCATTGTAATATACATATAGTTTACATGGTGTTTCTTCAGCGCGGTTTCAGTGAGTAAAAGGGAAATGTCCATTCTATGGGAGAATCCTGCCTCCAATGCTGCAAATACCAAAGAAACGAGCTTAGAAAATGCTTATGAATAAAAAACACACATACTTCAAAAAGAATTTGACATTAAAATGCACCTTTCGGTTTCTATTTTACTGTGTGAATACAGCCTCAGGCTGTAGTACATACCAATGAAATAAGCTTAAAGGGAGGGGGGATATTTCACAACTTTTCCTATGTTCTATTGCAAATAAAAAAAAATTTAAACTTTTACTTACCTCCAATGCTCCAGCGGTGCCTCCGATGTCCTGCTCTGGTCCCCGGCTGTGCTCCTGTACCGTTCAGAAATCGTAATGTCCGGGTCTGGAGTGACGACAGGACTCCGAGTGTCACATTGCTCCTTTAGCAAATTACTAGCCGATCAGGACTTCAGGGGGCAGTATGACACTCCGGGCCCGGGCATCATGATTTCTGGGGAGAAGAGGAGAGCAGCTGGGGATCGGAGCGGGAGACCGGAAGCATCGCTGGAGCACCGCAAGTAAACGTTTGTTTCACCGGATAAACCCTTTAAGGGGGTACTCTACTGTCTCACCGTTCTGAACATTTTTTCCAAACGCTGGGTGAGGGCTGACCCTGACTCACCCAGTCACCTCACCTCAATGCAAGTCTATGGGAAGGGGTGTGGCGACTGCCACGCCCCCTCCCATAGACTTGCATTGAGGAGGCATGGCCGTGATGTCATGACCCCAGCAGCCTGCATCCAGCGTTTGGACAAAATGTACCCTGGGACATTGGAGTACCCCTTTAAAGGGTACCTCTCATCAAATAAACTTTTGATATATTTTAGATTAATGAATGTTGAATAACTTTCCAATAGCATGTTAATGAAAAATATGCTTCTTTCTATTGTATTTTTCCCGATCAGTCCTGTCAGCAAGCATTTCTGACTCATGCTGGAGTCCTAAACACTCAGAGCTGCCAGCCTGCTTTGTTCACAGCCCAACAGGCTGTGAACAAAGCAGGCTGGCAGCTCTGAGTGTTCTCCTTTGTGAACAAAGCAGACTGGCAGCTCGTAGTGTTTAGGACTCCGGCATGAGTCTGAAATGCTTGCTGCCAGGACTGGCAGGGAGACCCCTAGTGGTCATTTCTTCAAAGTGGAAAATTAAATAGAAAGCAGCATATTGTTTAATAACATGCAATTGTAAAGTTATTCTGCATACATTAATCTATAATATATCAAAAGTTTTTTTGATGAAAGGTACCCTTTAACCCCTTCAGGACCAAGCCCATTTTGGCCTTAAGGACCAGAGCGTTTTTTGCACATCTGACCACTGTCACTTTAAACATTAATAACTCTGGAATGCTTTTAGTTATCATTCTGATTCCGAGACAGTTTTTTCGTGACATATTCTACTTTAACATGGTGGTAAATTTTTGTGGTAACTTGCATCCTTTCCTTGTGAAAAATCCTAAAATTTGATGAAAAATTTGAAAATTTAGCATTTTTCTAACTTTAAAGCTCTCTGCTTGTAAGGAAAATGCATATTACAAATAAAAAAATAATTTATTCACATATACAATATGTCTACTTTATGTCTGCATCATAAAAGTGACGAGTTTTTACTTTTGGAAGACACCAGAGGGC
This sequence comes from Hyla sarda, assembly GCF_029499605.1. Classification (NCBI taxonomy): domain Eukaryota; kingdom Metazoa; phylum Chordata; class Amphibia; order Anura; family Hylidae; genus Hyla; species Hyla sarda. The sequence goes on from NC_079193.1 coordinate 245,213,986, forward strand.
TTCAAAGTTCAGCAGCAATTTTCCAATTTTTCACAACATTTTCAAACTCACTATTTTTCAGGGACCAGTTCAGGTTTGAAGTGGATTTGAAGGGTCTTCATATTAGAAATACCCCACAAAAGGCCCCATTATAAAAACTGCACCCCCCAAAGTATTCAAAATGACATTCAGTCATCATTTTAACCCTTTAGGTGTTTCACAGGAATAGAAGCAAAGTGAAGGAGAAAATTCACAATCTTCATTTTTTACACTCGCATGTTCTTGTAGACCCAATTTTTGAATTTTTACAAGGGGTAAAAGGAGAAAATTTATACTTATATTTGTAGCCCGATTTCTCTCGAGTAAGCACATACCTCATATGTCTATGTAAAGTGTTCGGCGGGCGCAGTAGAGGGCTCAGAAGGGAAAGAGAGACAAGGGGATTTTGGAAAGTACGTTTTTCTGAAATGGTTTTTGGGGGGCATGTTGCATTTAGGAAGCCCCTATGGTGCCAGAACAGCAAAAAACCCTCACAAGGCATACCATTTTGGAAACTAGACCCCTTGAGGAACATAACAAGGAATACAGTGAGCCTTAATACAGGTGTTTCACGACTTTTGCATATGTAAAAAATTTTTTATTTTTTTTCACTAAAATGTGTGTTTCCCCCCAAATTTCACATTTTTTCCAAGGGTTAATAGCAGGAAATACCCCCAATATTTGTAGCCCCTTCTCTTCTGAGTATGGAGGTACCCCATAAGTTGACCTGAAGTGCACTATGGGCGAACTACAATGCTCAGAAGAGAAGGAGTCATATTTGGCTTTTTGAGAGCAAATTTTGCTCGGGGGGCATGTCGCATATAGGAAGCCCCTATGGTGCCAGAACAGCAAAAAAAAAAAAACACATGGCATACCATTTTGGAAACTAGACCCCTTGAGGAACGTAACAAGGGATACAGTGAGCATTTGCCCCCCACTGGTGTCTGACAGATCTTTGGAACAGTGGGCTGTACAAGTTTTCATTTTCACGGACCACTGTTCCAAAGATCCGTCAGACACCTGTGGGGGGTAAATTCTCACTGCACCTCTCATTACATTCCGTGAGGGGTGTCGTTTCCGAAATGGGGTCACATGTGGGGTTTTGTTTTTTTTGCGTTTGTCAAAACCGCTGTAACAATCAGCCACCCCTGTGCAAATCACCTCAAATGTACATGGCGCACTCTCCCTTCTGGGCCTTGTTGTGCGCCCCCAGAGCACTTTGCGCTCACATATGGGGTATCT